>NW_022196226.1:376737-419237 GCF_008641045.1 Pistacia vera
AAAAATACCCAAAATCTATGAATTTCCTTGGAAATCTAGTGAAAAAATTTGAGAGAATTTGAGTAGAGAATGGCATGAATGGAGGGATAGAGTGGCTAGGGTTTCTACTCTTGAACTCTTATTACATAATAATATATATATATTAGTTTCCCATTTTGCCCTTACACTTTCTATGAAATTCCATCTATGTCCCTTAGTCAATTACAATAATGCCCTCATTTTTATTATATTCTCCATGAAATTCTATCTCTTCTCACTCCCCAATTTTTCAACTAATTTTGAGTGAAAAGACCATTTTACCTCTAATGAAAGTTTAAGGGATTTTCTTCACATTTTTCTCAAAATAAATTTAACAAAATTCAACTAAGGGCCAACCAACCAAAAATAACAACATGCAAGCTCAAATGAGAACAAATCAATAAACATTCAAGCAATGCAACAATAATTTAACTACATACCTCAAGTGGGGCGTTACAAATAAGCTCTCTGAGTAGATCCCAACCCTTGAACAACCTAGAATAAGCTCTCTAAGTTTAATTCAATGGCAGCCTTAAGAATTAGGAAAATAGATCAATCTAAGCAACAATCTCGCAAGCTCGGATTATTTAACTTAGGTTATGTTATTCAAGATGACAGATTGAAAACTTGTCCATAATCATCTATCATCATGTGTTACTCATTGAATAGAAATAGGACAATTACATATCACAATTCATAATTCTAACAGATAAAATTCCGATTAAACAATTCAGCAGGCCATTACTAAATCACTCAAACAGAAAATTATAAACAATTAAAATAGAATAACATAAACAATTCCTATAAAAACGAGATTGAGAACAATGTTACTGAAGTTAAGTTACACCAATGACATGAATTCAGGCTTCAAAATCCCCTTGAACTGAAGAAGAAAGATCAGCCTCACATCTTGACGTAGAAAGTAAAAGAAAACCGAAAAAACTAAAAAACTACTGTAGTCACTTCTCCCCCCTTTTTAACCTAACAACTCATCAATAAATAACATGCTTTTTCCTTAATTCTACCCAGGAATCACGGAAATTACTTTCCTATATCTTTGCTAAAAGATAGACTTCCAAAATTGTCAAAATCTTATCAGATATGGAAAACAGAATTCGTCTCCAGCTTGCACCAGGATTATCGCAATGTAAAAGAACTTTTGTGGTCTTTGTCACTTCATAAAAATTTTAGCCCTGGATTTTTAGATGAATCTGGGCTTTTGAATCACCCGCTTTCGATATCTGACGCTCCAGTTAGGCCCGTTCGAAGATTCAATACTCAGCCGGGAATCTATCCGTGACTAGGATTCCAGGTCCGGTTTTGCAACAACTAATGAGGACTCAAACGAACTCGGATTCTCACCCATAATACCTTCCAGGAAAGCTTGATTCATCTACTTTACTTTTCCTGAAGAACCCTTTTGCAATCGAGAAGTCTGACTCCATGAAAAACCTGAAAAACGCAGCACTAGTCAGAATAACAAAAATTTTGGAATTTTCTAATCTTTTATCACTTATTTTCTAAAGAATAAAACTATGTGCACTAACCAATGAGTACTAATCCAAGTACTAACATTGGAAATTTGAAATTCCCTCCAAAATTTTTTTCAAATTTCCAATGTTAGTACTTGAATTAGTACACATTGGTTAGTGCACATAGCATTACTCTTTTCTAAAGTCTATCCAACAATGCCAAACTCACAAAATAAACTCTAATCAACTCAAATAGGCATAAAAAATAACAAAAATATAATATGGAAGGAATAAAAATATATAAATTACACTCTTATCATGCAACTTATAACTTCTTGGAGTGTTGAACATTTTCCAGTAATAATTTTTCAACAATTATTGAGATTTGCATAAATTCTAGGCAATTATTGTGTTGAGTTTGAGTCCAATTTTTGTCTTATCATTTTCAGTTTTGTTGTTTTATGTTTTTGGTTGTTTGATTGTTTTTCTTTCTTTGTAATCCGGGAAGTTGTTTTATGTTTTTGGCTGTTTTATCCTCGTGGGAACGATACTCACTCATCAGTCTATTACTTTGTGCGACTAGTGCACTTGTTATCATTGCATGTTGTAGTAACAACGCATCAAGTTTCTGGATCAATGACTTGTATTATAAACTGGATAGAGCAACAACTCAATCCCACTGTGGCCACAGTTTTAGTGTCATTGCCATTTACTGAATTGCGCCGTAAGATAACTTCTCCCATACCCAGGAGTGACAAATCCTCTGTCTATCAACCATAGTCTTGATACACTCCTTGATGTAGCCAATCACTGCTGTATTGACAGCTCTGAAAAGAACTGCGTTAGGCTAGTGCCAAACTGCACCAATCGGTGCACAAGGCACTCCGGTGATCTCAAGTCTAAGGATCCCATGCACCACCATTCGTTAAAGGATTTGTTCCATAGACACTGGGGTTACCATCCATATGGAATCCTCTAGTGGGTCAGTCCAGTGAACTTGCTGCGGTGTATTCACCTACAACAAACACCCATGTGTTGCACCAAGCTGTCACCAAACAACCTTGACAAATGAGATCAGTCACTGCCTTTCAACAGGGTCGTCCAACACTATGATAGCCTTACCATACTATCTGTGCCCTTACGTCAGAATAATATTAGGGCTACGAACATTTCTAGAATATTAGAGTAGATGCCCTAGAGCCAATCAATTATTGTAGAATTGACTCTTTGTAATAATGTTCATTAATCAATAAAAGGCATTTTATTCTATATCGCATAAACCATTATTATTGCAATATGTATTGTTATATGTCCTTAGAATGGTAGAACCATGACAAGGGTATCAAGTGTCTCAAATCTTGATAGTGAGAACCCTATGAGCACATATGGTGGCCATTCTAGAAACGTCTGTAGCCCCAATATTATTCTGAAGTAAGGGCACAAATAATACGGTAAGGCTATCATAGTGTTGAACGACCCTGTCAAAAGGTAGTGACTGATCTCACTTGTCAAGATTGTTTGGTGACAACCTGATGCAACACATGGGTGCTTGCTATAGGCAAATAATCCGTAGCAAGTTCACTGGACTGACCCACTAGAGGATTCCATATGGATGGTAACCCCAGTGTCTATGGAATAAATCCTCTAACGAATGGTGGTATATGTGATCCTTAGACTTGAGATCACCGGAGCGCCTTGTGCACCGATTGGTGCAGTTTGACACTAGCCTAACGCAGTTCTTTTCAGAGCTGTCCATACGGTGGTGATTGGCTACATCGAGGAGTGTATCAAGACTATGGTGGATAGACAGAGGATTCATTACTCCTGGGTACGGGAGAAGTTATCTCACGGCGTAATTCAGTACATGGCAATGACACTAAAACTATGGCCACAATGGGATTGAGTTGTTGCTCTATCTAGATTATAATACAGGTCATTGGTCCAGAAACTGAATACATAATATCGAGAGTAACCAAAGGTTGACACTATTTCTATGCCTTCGTCTCATCAAGATAACGCATGATGAAAGGATCGAATTGTATGGTAACCATATCGTTGACAGGTAGCTACTTTGCTGAATCCGAATCGATCGGGTGGCCATGATGTCTTGCTAGGGGCCAATCTTGGTCTGTGTATAGTGACACGATTAATTGGTGTTAATCGCAATACTATACACTACCGGTATGATGAGGAACCTAAGGGTCACACACATAGAAGATAATTTAAGACTCAGAAAGAAAGAAGGGCGTTTTCGTCTTTTTAGGCGAAAGGGTATTTTGGTAATTTCACAGTGCAATTAAATTTGCTGAGGTTGTAGCCTTTTATTTAATTTGTTAGAAAAATTAAATAAGTGAAATTACATTTAAATATGTGTTAGCATATATTTAAATAAATTATCATTATTGTTAAATATTAATATATATATTAATTGATTTTAATTGAAAATAATGATGAATTAAAATAAATATCTAATTGGGAGTGTTTGGAAACATGGGGTGTTTGGGTTGGAGCCCAAGCCTATTCCATATGGGAATAGGGCAATTAAATAACACTATATAAGAAAAGTGTTAATTAAAATTGAGGAAGGTTTTTCATTCATTCACTTTGATTGAAAAAGAAAACACACACAGCCCCCTTTCCTGTCTCTCCCACACCAGACTTGGTTTTTGCTTGAAATCAATTTCTTTTTATTTCTTCTTGATTCTTAAGGCTAAGGAGGATCTAGCAAATCCCTCCTTAGTTCCTTGCGATTGTCTTCGTGTGGACTACGTCGGTTCGACCCTACACTTGGGTTGGTAGCAAAACACGTTCAGAGGAAAAATTTGGAGGAGCCTCCAAACGTGCGTATGACTTCTTAAACTCTTGATTAATTTTCTACAGATTTCTACTTTAATATAAACTGTAAAATTATACCTTTGATCTTGGCTCTTCGGAACGATCCTTGTATTATGATTTTTTGTTTTTCGCTGTGTATATGGATCGTTTCTTAACATAGAATGGCCACCATATGTGCTCATATGGTTCTCACTATCAAGATTTGAAACACTTGATACCCTTGTCACGGTTCTACCATTCTAAGGACATATATCAATACATATTGCAATAATAATGATTTGCACGATATAGAATAAAATGTCTTTTATTGATTAACAAACATTATTACAAAGAGTCAATTCTACAATAATTGATTGGCTCTATGGCATCTACTCTAACAAACGTAAGATTATTCCTCTTAATTGCTTGAATCCCTTACGTTCTTTCATAACCCAATACCTTAGCCTAACGTTACAAGTTTAACGAAATCCTAATGATCTGAAGTTGTGTGATACTCTACATTCATGGAGATTGATATGAAAAGTAGGCTTATGGAGTTGTGTTTTTAATGTTTTCTATTTTATGGGATCAAAAAGTTGTTTTCTGTTGGAGATTGCTATGAAACCACCTCTAAGGCTAGGATTAACGGTTTGTGGATTGACTATGATGGAAAGTTGAGAACGAAGGTGATTGATTTTTAGGGTGTTCTTGGATGTGGGTGATTATTGATTATTCTTGTTGCTATATGTGTATGCAATGTATGAGACATATTTATTGATGTATCCAGGAAATCCATGCTTTGTATATATGTGTGTTAGGAATTGGTAGGATGTTTATGGGTAGCATCGTTGAAAACCCTCACGAGACTATAACTCGTCCACTAGGGGACCTAGGGGTTTAAAGGCTTAATGAATATGCTAAATGCATTTGTGTAAACCACGACTTAGGATAGATTACTTAGGATTAGATTTCATCACATTCATTGCTAGGGACTATCAATAAGCTAGTTGGGGGTTGTGTTGAGTGGTGAAAATGTGGATTTATTTTATGATTTAGGGGTGAAATTGTAAGGAATTCAAGGTTTAACATATTATTTAGGATGAGTTTCCTTATTTGTTTTGTTATCTTCCATAATCACGGGTGTTGTTGTGTTTTTAGATATTTAGGTGCAAAAAGATAGATTATTCGTGCTTGTGTTGGTGTTCAGTTCAGACATCCTAGACTCGTCAAGTGCAGATAAATCAAGGTGAGTAGAGAAAGAGTGAAATTCCATAATTGAGCCGCAGCACACTTTTCTGCGCCGCGGAGTGAAGACGACACAACTCATATTGCACCCCAGTGAAGAATAATCTTGTCGTAACACAAAGTCGACGAAATCCAAATTACGCTGCAGCTCAATTCATCCACGTCGTGGTGTGATAGGGTTTTTTTCGAAGGAAAAATCGCCTGGAGCCACGTCATAGCACAATTCAAATGCATCATGGTGCAAATCGTGATACTTGGAAAAACTCTGCATTTTCAACCCTAATTTTGGCAACCAATGTTTACAATTTTTCAATTTTGCCTAAAAACTATATATAGGCAACTTTAGTCCAATTTTCATGATTATTAGGTTTTATAAAATGCTTTTGCAACTTTTGAGGATTAGGGGAGAGCGATTGATTGTGTAAAGCAAAACCTTGATCATCTTGAGTGGATCTTGCATCCAAATGTATAAGGGTGAGATCAAGTTTTGTTTTCTTGTATTTATGAGTAGCTAAACTCTTTCCTAGTGTATCCAATGTAACCTAATTAGACTACTTTATGTCTATTATTTAATTGAATGTTTAATTGATCCAATGGTAACTTAGCTTCGTTCATTTATGTTTATGGAGTTGATTAATCATTATTATTGCTTGATTGCCTTTGATTTATGGTTGAATGGTTGTATGAGTCAAGGTTAGGCTATACGCCACTAGCTAATCTTGAACATCTCTTGATCTTTGATTGTTGTTGATGTCTGATCATGTTTAATAGTTGATTGATTGACTATAAGAGTTAGGGTTAGGCTATACGCCACTAGCTAATCTCAGATTGCTCTAATGAACGATTGATTTATGTTTGTGCGATGCCCTCAACAGTTGTAAGTTGGTTTGTGTTCGTTTTTTTTTACTTTTATGCATAATGGGTTTTTGTTATTTTGACTAGGCTACACGCCACTAGCTAGTTTGGATGATGAAAACAATAGGTTGATTCGGTTGGCCACGGCACAACCTTACCTTGGTAAGTATCGACCCAAAGATTTGGATCGAGAAACATCGGTTAGATTAATAACGTAAAGTACGATAATTATGGTGAAATTGGATACACTAGACCATTTCTCATTGTTTGAACATTTGTTTAGATCTCGTTTTTATCCTAGTTGTTATTTTTAGTATTTTTGTTATTCTTACTTGAATTTTAGTTAATTTGGATTTTATTAAGTTGTTGGGTAATTTTATTATCTCACTGGATTTCATTATTTTAGTTGCTTTTGCACAGTATTAGATTAATTGATAACGCAACTCTCTGTGGGATCTATCCTTACTTGTGCACTTTACTGCAATAGCGACCCGTGCACTTGCGAAGGAATTAAAGTTATTTTTAACCGAACACTCATAAGATAGACAAAACCATATCTACTGAAGTCATCAGCAAATGTGATGAAATATGAATATCCACCTCTGGCTTGAATTGTTAGTAGACCACATACACCACTATGGATGATGCCTAACAATTTAGTAGCCCTTTCACTTTGTCCAGTGAAAGACAACTCGGTCATCGTGCCTAAAAGGCACGACTCGCATACCTCAAATGACTGGAAGTCAAAAAGGTCAAAAACTCCATCTTTGTGAAGTTTTGTGATGCAGGTCTAATTGATATTGACCGAGTCTACAATGCCAAAGGTATGTTTGGATTTGTTCACTATGCTTAGTTTTCTTTGTTTCAACATTGAGAATATCCTTATTGTTTAAATCAATAACATGTCATCGTTATATAACCTTGCAGTTCCAAATAGAATATCATTCAAACTAAAGGACAGCAATTCATTAGAAATTTCAAAATGATATCCCATATCATCCAAACCGAATACTAAAATAATATTTCTAGAAATTGAAGGTACGAAATAAAAATTATTTAGTTCCAATATCCTGAATTCTTTGAATTTATCAAAGGCTGATCTAACTTGTCAATGTTGTTTGGTGACAACCTGGTGCAACACATGGGTGCTTGTGTAGGCAAGTTCACTGGACTAACCCACCAGAGGATTCCATATGGATGGTAACCCCAGTGTCTATGAAACAAATCCTCTAACGAATGGTGGTGCATGTTATCCTTAGACTTGAGATCACCGAAGCGCCTTGTGCACCGATTGGTGCAGTTTGACACTAGCCTAACGCAGTTCTATTCAGAGCTGTCAATACAGTGGTGATTGGATGTATCAAGGAGTGTATCAAGACTATGGTGGATAGACAGAGGATTCATCACTCCCGGGTATGGGAGAAGTTATCTCATGGTGCAATTCAGTAAATGGCAATGACACTAAAACTGTGGCCATAGTGGGATTGAGTTGTTGCTCTATCTAGTTTATAATACAGGTCATTGGTCCAGTAACTGAATACACAATATCGAGAGTAACCAAAGGTTAACACTATTTCTATGCCTCAGTCTCGTCGAGATAACGGATGATGAAAGGATCGAATTGTACGGTAACCATATCGTTGACAGGTAGCTGCTTCGCTGAATCTGAATCTATCAGGTGGCCATGATGTCTTTGCTAGGGGTCAATCTTGGTCTGTGTGTAGTGAGAGATTAATTGGTATTAATCGCGATACTACACACTGCCGATATGATAAGGAGCCTACGGGTCACACACATAGAAGATAATTGAAGAACCAGTTTAGAAGAAGGGCATTTTCGTCTTTTTAGGCGAAAGGGTATTTTGGTAATTTCATAGTACAATTAAATTTGCTGAGGTCGTAGCCTTTATTTAATTTGATAGTAAATAAGTGAGATTACGTTTAAGTCTGTGTTCGCATATATTTAAATAAATTATCATTATTGTTAAATGTTAATATATATATATATATATATATGTGTGTGTGTGTGTGTGTGTGTGTGTGTGTGTGTGTGTGTGTATTGTAAAAATAAATTAATTTAATTTAATTTAATTGAGATAATGATAAATTAAAATTAAAAAAATATCTTAAAGGGGTGTTTGAGTTGGAGCCCAAGCCCATTCCATGATGGAATAGGGTACAGTGTGCACTATATAAGTGCACACTTTGTGAAATATTTTATTTCACTCATTCAATCATTGAAAGAAATTTTTCCAACCCATTTTCTCTTCTCACGCCAGATTGCATTCTTTGCTAAAATCAAACACACTTTGTTTTCTTCTTGGTTCTTAAAGGCTAAAGAGGATCTAGCAAATCCTTCTCTAGTTCCTTGAGATTATCTTCGTGTGGCCTACATCAGTTCGATCCTACAATTGGGTCGGTAGTGAAATACGTTCAGAGACAAGTTGGAGGAGCCTCCAAAAGTGCGTATGATTCTTAAACTCTAAATTGATTTACTGCAGATTCTTAGTTTATATATATAAATTGTATATTTGTGCCGTGATCTTGGTCCTATAGAACGATCCATGTCGTAAATATTTTTTGTTTTTTGCTGCGTAACTGGATCATTTACTAACATTTATTGGTTCCATTTCCTTGGTAAAAGGCATGGAAAAAAGAGAAATCAAGGGGTTAGCTTAGATAGCATCATTCTTTTGCACCTAACTCGAGGTATGTCCTGAGGTAGGCTAACCACTTTTTAAGGCCTCTTGTATATTCTTTTCTTCTTATATATAAAGCTTACGTACCCCAAAAAAAAAAAGCATGTAGGTGATGCGTTGTAACTACAACATGCAAACGTAGCAAGTATACTAGTCGCAAAAAGTAATAAAGTGATGAGTGAGTATCGTTCCCACGAGGATAGTGTTACTAATTACCGATTTTTCTAGTTTAAGTCCTAATTGAAGCAACAATAAATTGGATTGATGGATGATTAACAAACTAAATATAAATGCAAAACCCAACAACTTAACTAATTAAACAATGCTAAAACAAATGCTAGGGCGTTGAATTCACCTAAATACGCTAACCCAAATCATAGAATCTATTACCCAAGTTCTAATTCCTTGATTGAAAATCGAATTCCCTAAGTTGTAAAACATACATTCTCAGGCTACATTTCCCTACTTATCCCTATTAAGCTTCCGCACCCAACAAAATGAAGATTAATAGTTCAAAGGCTTTTAAGCTTTATGGAATTCTATCTAGATTTCATAGATCGCTAAACCTATCTCTAGCGTTTGCTTAATCTACGGTATTTATCCCAAGAGGCACAATCACAAATCACTTCTCAGTCTCATTGTGAACAACACACATTTGAATGGTGATCAAGCATCCAAAAGTCATTAAGCAAAGAGATAAACACTCAATCATGAAATTAAAACTCAAAGCAAATCAATTCATATAAATTTGAATCATTGTATCAAGATTACATCAAACCCTAGCTAAACAACTCAGTTCATACTTAAAAACAAAATAAAATTACAAAAACAAACTGAATCAAGATTTATCATTAAAAAACAAGCAAAAGATGGAGAAATCTTCTCTAATTTGAAGCCCAAATCTTCAATAATCTTCTCCTTCCATGAGCTGCCTCCCAAATGATGAACCAAGCCTCTTTTTCTTTCCTTTTCGTCCTAATTTATACCTCTCTCACTTAAGGACCAAGCCCTAGCAAGCCAAAACGCGTCGTTTTATTTTTTACAGCTGTTGCAGTTTTCGCCACGGCGAAGCTTTTTCCTTGCCGCGGTGAGAATGGCCAGGCCCAATTTGAGCATGATAGAGTTCGAATATGGAAAAGTATTAAACATATTAATTGTAGCCCTTTCAATTATCTTTCTGTTCGTTCAAGAATCAGCACAATACGAGGTCTAAAGCTCAAGTTATGGCAGAAATACTGAAGCACGTCCAAAGACGTTTTTCTTCAGTCCCAGCGTACTTTTCACGACTTCAAGCCAAGTTTTCACCTTTGTCCAGTCAGAATTAGGAAAAACCCAAAACATGAACGTTGTAGCTCTTCTTCTTAGCTTTCTAAAGCTTCTAAATTCAGCTCATTCTGAGTTTTCAAGCTCAAGTTACACAATTTACGCTCAAAACTGTCATTTATGCTAAAAATCATCGTTTAGGCCTACAAAGACAAATTAATAGAATTAGGTAGTAATTATGGCCCAAATTGTATGAAAAGTATCCTAAATCCTATCAAAATTCAATGCAAAATCATAGTGTAAAATATGCTTATCAGTAGGCAAAGTCAAATAATAAGACCTTACAGCTAATGCAACCACATGTGCTCCATTTCCAACTCGTAGGCTTACATCTCCCTTGGTGAGCAATCTACTCTGCCCTAGTCCCTGCACATTAATACAAATGTGAGTATCACATCTTGTGTCAATGACCCAAGATGTTGAATGGGAGAAGTTAATCTCAGTCATGTAAATACCTGAAGTTAAAGCGTCTGACTTCTTCTTGCTTGCGAAGAAAGCCTTACAGTGTTTCCTCTAGTGGCCAAGCTTGTCACAATAGAAGCAGACTATCTTCCCACCTTTTCCAATGTCACCCTCAAGCTTAAAAGCATCTTGTACTTTGGGTTTGGACTTGGGATAGACCTTGGCCTCTCCCTTACCCTTAGCTTTGCCTTTACTAGTAGCAACTAATAAAACAGGTTTTGACTTTTTCAAGTCCTGCTTCGTAGTCCTCGGGATATTTAAGAGCTCTGACAGGACTTCACCATCGTGTTTATATTGAAGTATATTATGAACGGTGAATAAGAATCAGGTAGTGATTGTAGAATTAAGTCACATTGCAATTCTGCATTAACACCAAAACCCAAAGTCTCAAGCCTTTCTATGTACCCAATCATCTTGAGCACACAAGGACCAACTTAGGCTCCCTCGGCAATTCAGCTCCTAAACAGTGCCTTTGACACCTCATACCTCTCATGTCAAGCATTCTTTTGATATAGCTCCTTGAGGTGCAGAATTATGGTATGTGCATCCATATTCTCATGCTGCTTTTGCAGCTCAAATGTCATTGATGCTAGCATAATGCATTGAACATTATCAGCATCATCAAGGAACTTTTGATAAGTATCCTTACCTTCCTGAGTCGCATCAGGTGCAGGCTCAGCCGGATATGGCTTATCAAGGACATACAAATTCTTTTCAGACTTAAGTACAATCCAAAGTTTTTGATAACAGTTCAAGAAAGTGAATCCATCCAACCTGTTGTCTTTCTCGATTATCGATCACAATGATAGGTTAGTATTGTTAGAGTATGTGCCCTTGAGTCAATCATATTGTTGTATGTTGACTTTGTGGATCATGGATATTTTATTTATATAAAAGGCATTGATTATATTATGTAAAGCATATTTCATATGCATGTATTAATATATGCCCTTAGAGTGGTTGAACCGTGACGAGGGAATCAAGCAGTGATAAGTCTTGATTGTGAGATCCCTATGATCACTTCAGGTGGTCATTCTAGAAACGTCCGTAGCCAAAGTATTATCCTGACCTAGGGCACAGATAATACGGTAAGGTTATCATAACGTTGAACGACCTTACCAGAAGGAAGTGACTGATCTCATATGTCAAGGTTGTTTGGTGACAACTTGGTACAGCACATCGGTGCTTGTTATTCACGAGTTCACCGGACTGACCCATCAGAGGTTTCATATAGATGATTACACTAGTGTCCATGGCATACATCATCTAACAGATGGTGGTGCATGTGGTCCTTAAACTTGAGATCACCAGAGCGTCGTGTATACCTATTGGTGTAGTTTGACACTTACCAAAAGTAATCCTGATGGGGTTATTAGTATGGGAGTGATTGGCTACATCGAGAAGTCCATCACGACTATGGTGGATCGACAAAGGATTCATCACTCCTATGTACAGGAGACATTATCTCGGTGAGATTCCGGTGAAGAACAATGACCTTGGAATCTATGGCCATAGAGGAATCAAGCTTCAATTGGTCCAATAACCGAATCTGAAAAAGTCAAGGTGGTTTATATTTGAAGTCGGCATTACTTCTATGTGTTAGAGTAGATGCCCTAGAGCCAATCAATTATTGTAGTATTGACTCTTTATAAGAATGTTTATTTATCAATAAAAGGTTTTTTCTCCTATATTGTGTAATTTATAATTGTATGTATTGATATATGTCTTTAGGATGGTAGAACCGTGACGAAGGTATCGAGTGTTTCAAATCTTGATAGTGAGAACCATGTAATGACATATGGTGGCCATTCTAGAAATGTAATCGCTCACTAGGCAAGTATTCACTAAGTATCCTATAGAGAGAATCCAGAGAATTGCTAGCTTAAAAAGGGTGTTCGTCTAAAAATTGTATACTTAATCCAATTATAAAATACTATTACACAATAACCGTTTCTGACATATATAAAAATAATAAGAATTATTTTCTAATGAATCGGAAAGCGCAAAGATGTTTTTTTTTCTAAATATTATTACTACCAAAAATACATACATAAATCCACATTAATTCCTTCACTGAGACAGTGTGTGCAATCCTCTCGCTAGCTTGACGTCTCCCGACTGTTACAATCTAATACCTGCAAAAATAAAGAAAGCAACGGGGTGAACTATAAATGCTCAGTAAGTAAATCAAATCTAATAATGCTCTTACTCCGCTATCCCTATTTTTGTTGTACTGCTTCTAAATTTCTGCTTGCTCTCTCTCTCTTTATTCTTAGGCGTACTACTTAGCAATCTTCTATTTTTTTCCTCAAATTTTTCTAAATCTTTCTAGTGTTGTGTCATTCTTTATCATTTTATTTCTCTTCTTTCTTAGATTACATCTTTCTATTTCCTTCCCCACTCAACGAATCGCTAAGTTTCCTTGCTATTTGTTATGTTTCTAATTTCTATTCTTTTCTAGCATGTATCTAATTTCTGTTCTTTTCTCATATATCTCTAATTTCTTTTCTATTCTCGTAGGCTTCTATTTTCTTTTCCTGGCTAGTCAGACATGCAATGATAAAATAAACTCTTTAACCTATGCATAAATGCATAAAATGCAATACACATAAAATGTCTGATGCATATGCAAATGATCATGTTTGTATTCTTTCTGAAAATTCTTCTCTAATTCTTTCTGAAAATACTTTTCTAATTCTTTCTGAAATTCTTTTCCTTTGTTTCTAAAATTCTTTCTGTTTTCTACCTTTTATTCTATTTTTCTTTCTTTTTCTCTTTCTGTATTATGTTCTGGTTTGCCGATCAAACTAGGCTAAGGCATGGATTTGGAACCCTAGCCGTGTGAGCATATTCTGAAATTCTTTCTAGGTATAGCCTCATCCACATGCACTTCTAGCGGACTATAAAATTCTTTTTTCTATTCTGAGGCCGCTCACTGATGGCGGCATGCATGAGGGAAACTTCTGCATCTCTATCGCCACTAACTAACGTAACAAATGCTCACAGGTTCCCCATCGCAGCAGCCCTCTGAAAACATGCTCTATAAATCTGCAAAATAGGTAGCTAGACATTTTCCAATAATTTTAAAATTTCTGAAATATATGCTATGCTATGTCATGCATTTATATGTTGTCTATGCATGATCCCAAAATACGTGACTAACTCTGGCATGTATTCTATTAATTCTAAAGTTTTTATTTCTATATTTTTCTAGAAAGCCCAAAGTTCTATTCTAATAACACGCTTAACTTAAACATTTTCTATTTTATTCTTTATTTCTGAATTCTATGCATCATGTGCATGTACGCGATTCTATAATTNAAAAAAAAAAAAAAAGGGAACGGGGTGAACTATAAATGCTCAATAAGCAAATCAAATCTAACAATTCTCTTACTCCGCTATCCTCGTTTTCGCTATACTGCTTCTAAATTTCTGCTTGCTCTCTCTCTTTATTCTTAGGCATACTACTTAGCAGTCTTCTTTTTTTTTTTCTCAAATTTTTCTAAATCTTTCTAGTGCTGTGCCATTCTTTATCATTTTATTTCTCTTGTTTCTTAGATTATATCTTTCTATTTCCTTCTCTACTCAACGAATCGCTCAGTTTCCTTACTATTTGTTATGTTTCTAATTTCTATTCTTTTCTAGCATGTATCTAATTTATGTTCTTTTCTCAAATATCTCTAATTTCTTTTCTATTCTCGTAGGCTTCTATTTTCTTTTGTTCTCCATTCTCATGGGCTTCTATTTTCTTTTCTTGGCTAGTCAGACGCGCAATGATAAAATAAACTCTTTAACCTATGCATAAATGCATAAAATGCAATGCACATAAAATGTCTGATGCATATGCAAATGATCATGTTTGTATTCTTTCTTAAAATTCTTTTCTAATTCTTTTCCTTTCTTTTTAAAATTCTTTCTGTTTTCTGTTTCTTATTCTATTTTTCTTTCTTTTTGAAACTCTTTCTGTTTTCTATTTTGGTTTGCCAATCGGACTAGGCTGAGGCATGGATTTGGAACCCTGGCCATTTGAGCGTATTCTGAAATTCTTTCTGGGTACAGTCCTCATCCACATGTACTTCTAGCAGACTGAACAATTTTGTTTTCTATTCTGAGGCCGCTCACTGATGGCCGCGTACATGTGGGAAACTTCTGCATCTCTGTCGCCACTAGCTAATGCAGCGAATGCTCACAGGTTCCCCATCGCAATAGCCCTCTGAAAACATGCTCTGTAAATCTACAAAATAACTAGCTAGACATTTCCAATAATTATAAAATTTCTAAAATATATGCTATGCTATGTCATGCATTTATATGTTGTCTATGCATGATCCCAAAATACGTGTCTGACTTTGGCATATACTCTATTTATTCTAAGGCTTTTATTTTTATACTTTTCTGAAAAGCCCAAAGTTCTATTCTAATAACACGCTTAACTTAAACATTTTCTATTTTATTCTTTATTTTTGAATTCTATGCATCGTGTGTACGTACGCGATTCTATAATTTCTACATAATTCTGTAATTCTTCAATTCTATCATGCTATGTAAAATATACACATACACAAGGACATTAGCTCTCACAAATTCTACTCTTCTATAATTCTATTAGAGAGATATTAAAACGGCACAATTCAACTAGGGAATGAATTCTACATTTTGGGCAATCTAATTTCTTCTATAAAAATCTATGCCACAACTTAGGTATTAACTCTACTAACTTGCCTAATTATGCTACTAGTTTTTTCTCAAACTTATATGTCACATAACCATGTCATTAAACAACTCTCTAATATTTTTCTAATGTAACAAACATGCCTTGTACAACTTTCTAAATACAAATCTTAATGCCATAAATTTTCATTCTCTTAACATGACCATCAACTTCAATTGTCATATGATAAGTGCTTGAAAATACACTTATCCTTAGTGGTTTATAGGAATCATTTGTGGGAAATTAGGATTAATTCGCATGAATTAACTTAATTGATTCATAAATGCACTTTTCGTGATCATGGGTATTTTTGTTGTGTTTTCAGGGAATAAAGCTTAAAAATAATATTCGGATGAGAGAAGATGTTGGCGAGAGAATTTGTGACAATTGAAAACAAACGGATCGAGAATCGGAGTTGAATTGAAGAAGTTATGGAGCTTTGAAGTAAAGAGGAAATTCTAGATTACGCTTTAGTTTGAGCATGTCTGAGTGTTTTGACAATAACTTGAGCTTTTGATATTGTATTGAGATGATTCTTGAACCGTTGGAAAGCTAATTCAGAGACATTTCTAGATTCCATCGTTATCATGCTCAAAAATCACCATCTCTGGAGTGCTGAAGAATGATGCAAGGTTAGAAGAGGAATTGGACCATGCCGCAGCACTGTGCTACAGCACAACAAGATCAGAACCAACCATGCCACAGCACACTTAGTCCAGAATCAACCATGCTGCAGCATAGTGTCGGGGCACAGTCACGATAGCTGGAAATTTTTCTTCCATTTTTGACTAGGAAAATAGGGTTTACAAGTCCTAAACTAACTAGAATTAAGGAAAACAAAACCCTAATCCTTGTGGGATATAAATAGAAGTATTTTAGCATTATTTTAGGGAATCTTTGTAGAGAGCAAAAATACTCAATAATGTAGAGATTAAGAGAGATTGAAAGAGGCTTGGACTGAAGAATTAGGGAAGATCATCATCAACTCCATTGTTCTACCCAAGATTTCCTAAGTTTTTCTTATCTCTTGTTATTATTTTGTTATTCATTAATATGATCATGTTTTTATTCCTCTCCATGAGTAACTAATTCTTTTGTGATTGAGGGTGATTTCAAAGCCCTAGACATGTCTTGTGATTAATAAAATCTGCATCTATTTATCTTTTGATCCCTCTTGGTTATGTGATTATTTCTCTGTGAATAGGGTTTAGATAGATTGTCTTAATTGTTTACGTACGAAATTAAATAGTTAGGATTAATTTATTAATGCCAATTTAGGTTGTTTAGTACAAAATCTCTTTATTAACCTAAATAACTAGTGCTAAAGTGTATGCCTGCATACATGGGGGATAATCACTCAAGATAACTAAACCGACCATATGAGTTTAGCCTTGATTCAGTAGGTCTCTCGCAACTTAATGCTTTTATTTCTTTGAATCTAGAGATCGTATCCTAGGTTATCTAATAAACAGGGAATTGGGTTATGACTGTGTCTAATCTAACGACTCAGTAAGGAGAGATTGAACTTATCAACGTTTGGTAATTTCTGAGCTGATGTGATTAAGAGGGTAGAAAGTTAAAGAGTGATTTTATTATATGTAATTCATGTCTAGTGGTGGCGAATAAACCTTCAATCTAGTTTCTCTTATTTATCTCTTTCGTGATTGTTTCCTTGTTTTACTTTTTTTAATTTTAGCTTGATAGTTTTTGTTGAGTTTTTATCATTGGTGACAAACCCTGTTTGAAGTAGATAATTAATTGAGTTCACAAATCCTCTGCGGGAAAGACCCTTACTTGCTCTTTGCTACTACACGATTAGAATTAGTGAGGTAAAATTAGGTGTTGCATTTGCATGCATCATCATACATGCCCTTGTTTCTTCTTTTCTTTTGGCTACATTCTATACATTAATCTATATTGTCATATTAATCATTGTAAATATAATCTAACATATGGCGCAACATATATACTTTGGCTAAATTCTAATTTCTTTCTAACATTCTTAACTAAACTTTTGGCCAATGCAAAATATTCTCAAGATCTTCTAGCACAATTCTATGGCTTGTAATATATAATAAGGCATGAAAACTATACTCATACCAATCAATTTCTAAAATGGTCATGTATTTAATACGTAAATCAAACTTCTATTTCTTTGATGTTTCTTTTGATATCTATACTTGGGAAGGCTTTTCTATTCTTTATACAATAAAATCACTTATTACATATTGTTTATAACTAATCTCAAAACAAAAAACAACAATATACTCATTTGGCCAAGCCATTCTTTGGATAATCTTTCTAATTTCAAGCATACAAGCTTGACAACTTATTGTGGCATATTGTAATATTATAATATAATTACCCATTTTTTACTATCATCAATACTACACTACTGTAACAATTTAATATGCAATTCTTGCCATTACTTTTCTAAAGTCATAAGTTTCAAAACTCATAATTCAATACAAAATACAATGTCATTCAAACTAATGCTAAAAGTTCAAGCAACTTGAACCATGCATTAAAGGCCATTCATTTCATTGAACTAACATAACCAATTGTTATTCTGAATTTTGGCATAACAAAATGCACTCTTAAACACTTAAACTTGTACTTGGTCAAGTCTAATACCACCTTTTAACATCAATTCTTTTCTTTCTCAAACAATATCCTTCACAATATTTGATAAATTCATGCATGAATTTCTTCTTGAAATTTCACCAAACACTTTACATGCACATATAAGTATATGGCTGGACACACCTCCACATCTCTCCAAATACCTTAAAGTTGGAAGAAAATTCAACAAAAACTCAGCCCCTATTCTGGCCGAATCCAACACTTCCAAATTCCAACATCAACTCTTCAAAATTTCATCCAAGGTTCAATCAAAACATGACACCTACATAACTACTCATCTTGGATGAACTTCTACACATTATTCTCCATCAAACAAGCATCTAAACAGCCAATACTTCTTACCATACATCCTACACAAACACTCAAGAATCAACTTATAAATATACTCCTCAAATTAAAGCTTAAAGTTGGTTTACTTACCTTGAATTTGTACAACACTACTGATTCAACCTTCCTTTGCTAAAATTCTTTTCCTCTTGGACTTAAATCATGTAAAAACATAAGAATTCAAAACTTTAAACCTTAAAAACACACTTTTGTGCTAGAATCTTACCTGTGGATGCTTTAAAATCTACAAAATTTGAGCTAAAACCCTATGAATTCTCTTTGAAATTTGGTGAAAAAACTTGAGAAGAATTGGGTGGAAGGTGGCGAGTTCTATAGGTGAGAATGGCTAGGGTTTTATCAATTGAGGTCTTATATATATATTTATATTCCTATTTTGCCCTTACACTTTTATGATAATTTCAATTATGCCATACGTGCATTTACTGATATACGCTCACTTTCAATGGATTTAACACATGTTCTTGGTCATTTTCACTTCCCATCATAAATTCTAATTTTGAGTGAAAAGACCATTTTACCCTTATTCTTTAATTTCTTTCTACTTTACAAACAAATATTTATCTCAGCATCACATCACTTGTATTGCCCATAACCTTCCTCCCACTCTATTCTCATGGCTAGCACACTTAATACATGATATTTATCATACTCACTTTTCACTTGAACACGTGATTCTATGTGAAATGACCATTTTGCCCCTATTGTCTCACTAGGCAAGTATTCACTGAGTATCCTATAGAGAGAATCCAGAGAATTGCTAGTTTAAAAAGGGTGTTCATCTAAAAATTTTACCCTTAATCCAGTTATAACATACTATTACACAAAGATTATTTCTCACATATATAAATCCACATTAAATTTCTTCACTAAGACAATGTGTGCAATCCTCTCGCCAGCTTGATGTCTCCCGACCACTACAATCTAATACCTGCAAAAATAAGGAAAGCAATGGGGTGAGCTATAAATGCTCAGTAAGTAAACCAAATCTAACTATGCTCTTACTCTGTTGTCCCCGTTTCTGCTGTACTGCTCTAAAATTTCTGCTTGTTTTCTCTCTTTATTTTCAGGCGTACTACTTAGCAGTCTTCTATTTTTCTCAAATCTTTCTAAATCCTTCTAGGGTTATACTATTCTTTATCATTTTATTTCTCTTCTCTGCTAGATTATAACTTTCTATTTCTTTCTCTACTCAACAAATCACTAAGTTTTCTTGCTATTTGTCATGTTTCTAATCTCTGTTCTTTTCTAGCATGTATCTAATTTATGTTCTTTTCTTGTATATCTCTAATTTCTATTCTATTCTTGTAGGCTTCTATTTTCTTTTCTTCTATATTCTCATGGGTTTCTATTTTCTTTTCTTCTCTATTCTCATGGGATTCTATTTTCTTTTCTTGGTTAGTCAGACACGCAATAATAAATAAATTGTTTAATCTATGCATAAATGCATAAGATGCAATGCACATAAAATGTCTGATGCATATGCAAATGATCATGTTTGTATTCTTTCTTAAAATTCTTTTCTTTTCTTTTTGAAATTCTTTCTATTTTCTATTTCTTATTCTATTTTATTTCTTTCTGAAATTCTTTCTGTTTTCTGTTTCTTATTCTATTTTTCTTTCTTTCTGAAACTCTTTTTGTTTTCTATTTTGGTTTGCCGATCGGACTAGGCTGAGGCATGGATTTGGAACCCTGGCCATTTGAGCGTATTCTGAAATTCTTTCTGGGTACAGTCCTCATCCACATGTACTTCTAGCAGACTGAACAATTTTGTTTTCTATTCTGAGGCCGCTCACTGATGGCGGCGTACATGTGGGAAACTTCTGCATCTCTGTCGCCACTAGCTAACGTAGCGAATGCTCACAGGTTCACCATCGCAACAGCCCTCTGAAAACATGCTCTGTAAATCTACAAAATAACTAGCTAGACATTTCCAATAATTATAAAATTTCTAAAATATATGCTATGCTATGTCATGCATTTATATGTTGTCTATGCATGATCCCAAAATACGTGTTTGATTTTGGCATATACTCTATTTATTCTAAGGCTTTTATTTCTATACTTTTCTGAAAAGCCCAAAGTTCTATTCTAATAACACGCTTAACTTAAACATTTTCTATTTTATTCTTTATTTTTGAATTCTATGCATCGTGTGTACGTACGCGATTCTACATAATTCTGCAATTCTTCAATTCTATCATGCTATGTAAAATGTACACATACATAAGGACATTAGCTCTCACAAATTCTACTCTTCTATAATTCTATTGGAGAGATATTAAAACGGAACAATTCAACTAGGGAATGAATTCTACATTTTGGGCAATCTAATTTCTTCTATAAAAATCTATGCCACAACTTACGTATTAAGTCTACTAACTTGCCTAATTATGCTACTAGTTTTTCTCAAACTTATATGTCACATAACCATGTCATTAAACAACTCTCTAATATTTTTCTAATGTAACAAACATGCCTTGTACAATTTTCTAAATACAAATCTTAATGCCATAAATTTTCATTCTCTTAACATGACCATCAACATTATTATACATGCCCTTCTTTCTTCTTTTCTTTTGGCTACATTCTATACATTAATCTATATTGCCATATTAATCATTGTAAATTCAATCTAACATATGGCACAACGTATATACTTTGGCTAAATTCTAATTTCTTTCTAACATTCTTAACTAAACTTTTGGCCAATACAATCTATTCTCAAGATCTTCTAGCACAATTCTATTCTTTATACAATAAAATCACTTATTACATATTGTTTGTAATTAATCTCAAAACAAGGAAGAACAGTATACTCATTTGGCCTAGCCATTATTTGGATGATCTTTCTAAATTTGAGTACACAAACTTGATAATTTATTATGGCATATTGATATGTCATGACATAATCTACCATTCTCTACTATTAACAATGCCATATCAAAGTGACAATTTAACATCTAAATCCCTTCTAACACTTTCCCAAAGTCATAAGTTTCACAATTTCTAATTCAATAACTAAATAAAATGTGCTATTGAAGAAATACTAAAGGTTCAAGTAACTTGAACCATGCACTAAAAGTCATTTATCTCATTGAACTAACAAGACCAAGTGATATTCTAAATTTTGGCATAACAAAATGCACTCTTGAATACTAAAATTTACACTTGGTTAAGCCTATCATAACCTTTCAACTCCAATTCTTTCCTTTCTCTAACAATTTCTTCAATAAGATTTAACAAACTCATGCATGCATTTCTCTTTGAATTTTCATCAAACAATTCACATGCACATGCAAATACTTAGTTGGCCACACTTCCACATCTCTCCAAATCCACCAAAATTGGAGCAAAAACTCACTAAATTTAACTTCAAATCTGGCCAAATTCAACACTTCAAAATTTCATCAACAATTCTTCCATAATTCCACCAAATCACCACATACACATGAACTACTTCTCATGGCTGGAATTTTACACATCATTCAACATTAAAACAGCCAATAATTCTCACCATACGATCACATACAAACATATAAGAATCAATCTACACAATTATTGCTCAAATCAAAACTAAAATTGGATTTACTTACCTTGAATTTGTGCAACACTAATGATATAACCTCCCTTTGCTAAAATTCTCTTCCTCTTGAACCTTTGGATGCTTTAGGATTGAAAATTTACAAAAATTTAAGCCAATTCCTATGAATTCTCTTTGAAATTTGGTGAAGAAGTTTGAGAGAAATTGGATGAGGGGTGGCGTGTACAAGGGATGGAATGGCTAGGGCTTAGTTTATTGAAACCTTATAACTAAATAAATAAATAAATAAATATATTCCCATTTTGCCCTTGCATACATATATTTCCATTTTGCCCTTGCACTTTTATGATAATTCCAATTATGTCATACGTGCATTCACCGATATACCCTCACCTTCAATGGATTTAACACATGTTCTTGGTCATTTTCACTCCACACACTTTCATCTAGTTGTGAGTGAAAAGACTATTTTACCCTCATTCTTTAATTTCTTTCTATTACTTTACAAACACATATTTATCTCGACATCACATCACGTGTATTGTCCATAACCTTTCTACCACTCTATTCTCATGGCTAACACACTTAATACATTATTTTTATCATACTCACTTTTCACTTGAACACGTGATTGTAATGCTTTCTTTCTAGCTAGTATACTCATAAAATAATCACTAAAACTCATTAAAAATATATATAAGAAAATACACATATATATACGAGTAATAAAGTATGGGCCCATATTTAACTTTTCTTTGTATACAAATATTTACAAAATGTTCTCAAAAATAACAACTTGACAGTGTAGCCCAACCCTTCCACTACGTGACGTTCCGAGCGACCGCAACTCACCTATTACCTGCAAAACATTAAAAACAACGGAGTGAGCACTACTGGCTCAATAAATAAACCCGCTATGCTACCCTTCTCTCTCCGTTGCTTAAATCCTGAATTTTCTTTCCTTACAACTCATTTCCCGAGTATTCTCTATTCTTTCTCTATTCTTCTCTCTGTTCTTTCTCTATTCTTTCTCTGTTTTGCTCTCTGTTTTCTAATTTTTTTCACTGCCCATGATAATTGTTAGTAAACGGTCCCGTATACACAGCGGAAACAAAAACAAATATAACAGGATCGTGTACATGAGCCAAGATCAAGGGTATAATTTTTACAATTTTATCATAATAAGAATCTGCAGAAATATTAAACATGAGTTAAGAGAAACAAACGCATGTTGGAGGCTCCACCAAATTTGTTAACGAATGTTTTGCTACCGATCCAAGTGTAGGATCGAACCCACGTAGTCCACACGAAGACAATCTCAAAAGAACCAAAGAGGGATTTGCTAGATCCGCTTTGGCTTCAAGATTAAGAAGAAAGGAAATCAATTAAATTGGTTTCTAGGCAAAATGAATCTGCCATGGGAGAGTCAATATTGGGGCTGCTGTGTTTTTGGTTTTACAAAGAAAATGAACTAAAATGAATTAACCACCTTTCTTTTACATTTAACTTTTCTTTTATAGTAAAACCTTAATGCCCTATTCCCATATGGAATAGGCTTGGGCTCCAACCCAAACACCCCCTAATTAGATATTTTATTAATTTCATCATTATCTCAATTAAACTCAATTAATATATATTTAATATATATATTAACATTTAACAATAATGATGATTTATTTAAATATATGCGAACATATATTTAAACGTAATTTCACTTATTTAATTTTTCTAACATTAAATAAACGCTATGACCTCAGCAAATTTAATTGCACTGTGAAATTACCAAAATACCCTTTCGCCTTAAAAAGACGAAAACGCCTTTCTTTCTTCTTGGATTCTAAATTATCTTCTATGTGTGTGACCCATAGGCTCCTCATCATATCGGTAGTGTATAGTATCGCGATTAACACCAATTAATCGCTCACTAACACAGACCAAGATTGGCCCCTAGCAAGGCATCATGGCCACCCGTAGATTCGGATTCACAAAGTAGCTACCTATCAACGTATGGTTACCGTACAATTCGATCTTTCATCATACTTTATCTCGACGAGACGAAGGCATAGAAATAGTGTCAACATTCAGTTCCTCTCGATATTATGTATTCAGTTTTTGACCAATGACCCGTACTATGAACTGGATAGAGCAACAACTCAATCCCACTGTGGCCGCAGTTTTAACGTCATGTCATATACTGAATTGCGCGTGAGATAACTTCTCCTGTACTCGGGAGTGATGAACCTCTGTCAATCCACCATAGCTTGATACACTCCTTGATCAGCCAATCACCACCGTATTGACAACTCTGAAAAGAACTGCGTTAGGCTAGTGCAAACTACACCAATCGGTGCACAAGGCACTCCAGTGATCTCAAGTCTAAGGATCACATGCACCACCATTCGTTAGAGCATTTGTTCCATAGACACTAGGGTTACCATCCATATGGAATCCTCTGTGTCAGTCCAGTGAACTTGCTGCAGTGTAATCGCCTACAGCAAGCAACCCATGTTGGTGCACCAGGTTGTCACCAACAACCTTGACAAGTGAGATCAGTCACTGCCTTTCGACAGAGTCGTTCAACACTTATACCTTACCGTATTATCTGTGCCCTACTTCAGAATAATACTAGGCTACGGACGTTTCTAGAATGGCCCACCATATGTGCTTATAGGGTTCTCACTATCAAGATTTGAAACACTTGATACCCTCGTCACGATTCTACCATTCTAAGAGACATATCAATACATATTGCAATATATGATTTATGCGATTATAGAAAAATGCCTTTTATTGATTAATGAACATTATTACAAAGAGTCAATTTTCAATAATTGATTGCTCTAGGGCATCTACTCTAACAATGAGCATGGTATTATGCATATTCATAATGCAAATGCACAAATGCATAAATATGCATTTTCTTTTCTATTTTTCCTATTCTATTTTCTGTTTTCTTTTCTTTATTTCTTTCTTTCTTTTCTAGTCTTTCTTTTTCTATTCTTTCTTTTCTTTCTTTCTTTTCTTCTTCTATTCTTTCTTTCTTTCTTCTATCTTTCTTTCTTTTTTTCTTTCTTTTTTTTTTTTTTTTCTTTTCTTTCTTTCTTTCTATTCTTGCTTTCTTTCTTTCTATTCTTGCCGATCGGACTCAGTTGAGGATGATTGGAGCCTTGGCCGTGTGAGTGAATTCTCTAATTTTGGGTACATCCTCATCCACACACCCACTTCTAATGCACTGTACAATTTCTCTTTCTGAATTCTAAGGCCGCTCACTAAAGGCGGTGTGCATGCGGGACTATGTCACTCAGGGCTCCCCATCGCCAACAACCTTCTCTTCCTTTTATCTTTCTTTTTTTTTTTACACTTCTTTAAGAAAAATTCAGATTTGAATATCTTTAATATTCTCACTTCTTTCTATTTTCTCTTAACATATTTAGGGCTTTTTCATGCTCTTATGAATATGTATGCAGGTTGATGGTTTCATGCTTATATCTTTCTAAATTCACATATTTAAATGCTTATGCTTTAGGAATGCAAACATGTCATTCTCTACCATCTACAAACTCATCCCAAAGTAACACATAATCATCTCATACATGCACTTCTCTTTGGCATTTCATCAAACAATTCTGTGCACAAATCAACACTAATTTTGCTACACTTCTATCTCTATTTTAAAGGCCACCAAAAATTTGGAATAAACTCCTCCATAATTAACACCAAATCTGCCCAAAATACATACTTCAAAATTTTCACTTCAGTTCTTCCAAATCTCATCCAAACATTCATCAAATAACAACTACACCAACACAACTTCTCATGGATAGGTTCTAATCATTATTCAACACCAAATCCATCAACAATTTTACATATAACGCATATATATATGCATAAAGAAAGTTCTCTACACAACATATCTTAAATCATACTTAAGGTAGGATTTACTTACCTTGTGCTTGAGTAATTCCACTAGAATCTCTCTTTCTTTGGTAGACTTGTTCTTTCTCTAAAACCCTAAGCATAAACACCATAAGAATTCAACACTTTAAAAATTAATCTCACATCTATTGCAAGAATTCTTACCTTTGGGTGCTTAGGATCAAATCTCTACCAAAATCCAACCAAAAGCCCTCTAAAATCCCTTTGAAATTTGATGAAGAGATAAGAGAAATTGAGAGTGAAGTGGCGTGAGAGGGAGTAGAGAATGATAGGACCTTTTTGCTTGAACTCTTAATATCTCATATTACTATGCATGCTTTCCCATTTTGCCCTTGCACTTTCTTTAAAATTTCATCTATGTCCCTTAGTCAATTACCATAATGCCCTATTTTTAATACATTCTCCATGAAATTCTACCTCTTTTCACTCCCTACTTTTCCAACTAATTTTGAGTGAAAAGACCATTTTACCTCAATGCAAGTTTAAGGCATTTTCTTTACATTTTCTCAAAATAACTTTAGCAAAAAAAAATCAACTAAAGGTATAAGAGCATAAATTAAATTATGTACCTCCATGTGGGCGTTACAGTGATTCTGTGTGAAATGACCATTTTGCCCCTATTGAAACTTTTATGGAATTCCTCTATAAAACTAGTTAAATATATTCACTATGACTATAAAATAATCCCTACCATATTTCTGAATGTGGGTACTACATTTCTCCCCCCTTATAAGAATTTCGTCCCCGAAATTCTAGCACTCATCTTGGGAACATATTCTTTTATTTCTTGCTTTACCCATAGCCCTAGTATCATTCTGACTAATGACATAGATAATATGGTAAGTCTATCATAGTGTTGAACGACCCTATCGAAAGACAGTAACAGATCTCACTTGTCAAGGTTGTTTGTCGACAACCTGATGCAACACATGGGTGCTTGTCATAGGCGAGTCCACTGGACATACCCACCAGAAGATTCCACATAGATGGTAACCCCAATGTTTGTGGAATAAACCATCTAACGAATGGTAGTGCATGTGATCCTTAGACTTGAGATCACCAAAGCGCCTTGTGCACCAATTGGTATAGTTTGACACTAGTCCAACATAGTTCTATTTAGAGCTATTAGAACGGTAGTGATTGGCTACATTGAAAAGTGTATCAAGACTATGGTAGATTAACAAAGGATTCATCACTCCCGAATACAGGAGAAATTATCTTGTTGAGTAATTTGGTAGATGGCAACAACATTAAATCTATGGTCACAGTGGGATTGAGTTGTAGCTCAATCCAATCTATTTCGGTCATTGGTCCAATAATGAATACCGAGATATCAAGGATATCCAAGGTTGACACTACTTCTATACCTCGGCCTTGATGAGATAATGGATGATGAAAGAATTATATTACACGGTAACCATATCGTTGATAAGCAAGTTGTTTCGCTGAATCCAAATCTATCAGGTGGCCATGATGTCTTGCTAGAGGCCAATCTTGGTCTGTGTTTAGTGAGACGATTGATTGGTGTCAATCGCGTGACTACTCACTGCCGATATGATGAGGAGCCTCAAGTCACACACATGGAAGACATATTAAGGATGAATTGGTGAGAGTGGTATATTCGTCATTTATGAAAGGGCATTTTGGTAATCTCACAGTGCAATTAAATTTACTGAGGTTGTTGTCTATATTTAATTTCATATGGAAATTAAATTAGTGAGATTATGCATTTAAATATATATATATATAATTTATTTATTTATTTATTTAAATAGTATATATTATTATCTAATATTAATATTAATTAAGATAATATAATATAATAATTCAAATTTAAATTTGAATTTAAAATGCCAAATGGTAATTACCTTGTAATGGTAATTAAATATGTGACTAACCCTATTTTGGTATGTGTTGATTGCAATTCCAAAGAAGATTAGGGTTTTGATTTGCACTATTTAAAAGTGCAACCAAAATTAAAATAGTAAGAATTTTCATTCCTACTAAAATATAACCCTAGCCGCCCAAGCCCTCTCTCTCTCTCTCTCTCTCTCTCTCTCCAAACCGTGGATACCATTTTTGTGGAGAGGAAGAAAAATTCTGCACTTCCTTGATCCTTGCGCGTTTTGCTAGCACTTCGAACTGTAAGGCGATCGACGTCCTGTCTTCATGTAGACACTAAAAGTTCACTCTTGGCTTAGAGTGGGAGCGATCCATATCACAAGAAGGAGCCTCCAAATGCAGGTATAAATTCTGAAACGTTTATGTTCGTTGTCAATTTATGATAATAACGTAATTTGCGTATAAGGGTCTTGGGTTCAAGGTTGTTGTTGCGAATTTAATTTTTGTTTTTTGCTGCGTACCAGCAAATGCTTCAAACCTTGATGAGATAATAGATGATGAAAGGATTTGATTGCACAGTAACCATACTGTTGACAAGTAGCGAATTATGCTAGATCTAAATTTGCCGAGTAGCCTTGATGTCTTACTAGGGGCCAATCTTGGTCTGTGCGTAATGAGACAACTGATTGGGTGTCGATCATGATATTACACACTGCCGGTATGATAAGGAACCTTCAAGTCAAAAAGGCAAGCTAAAGAAGAGATTATGTGAGTGGCATTTTCATCATTTATTGACAAAGGGGTATTTTGGTAAATCTTATGGAGCAATTAAATTTGCTGGAAAAGTTGTTGCCTAGGTCCAATCCTGTATTGGATTTAATATGTAGGATTGGTTATTTATTTAAATATGTATATTTTCGTATATATATTATAAATAAATAAACAGTCAATATATATATCAGTGTATATATGTTTTAAGTATTGAAAAGAATATTATTAATGGATAAAAATAATAACGGGGAAATACCTAGGATATGATTTTGTTATGGAATCATGGACACTAATGAAATATTTAGTGGAAGGGTATTTTTGTAAATACACCTTCAAGGGATTTTAGGGCAACCCTATAAAAGGGCACTTTTCCCTAAAATCAAATAACACTCTTATGTTTCCCTTCTTGGCCGTGGAGAGTAAATGGTTTATTGAGAGAATTTTCTCTCCACCCAAATCTCACTTCCTCTCTAGCCTTCACATCAAGATCTAGTAAATTTCTTGTGTTGATCCTTGCCTTTGCGTGGATACCAGTGGTTCGCTCTTATACTTGGATCATGAGCGTTTTTCATCCGAATCCTTAAAAAGTGGTGGAGCCTCCAAACGTGGGTATGGTTCTGATTCTTTCGTGGGTCTTGTTTATTTTATAGCATATGAACATCGTCATACTCATATTTGTGTGTCGAGGCTTAATAGTGTTTAATCGGCAAATTTTTTTTTTTTTGCTACATCATTCTCTGATCAATTGAAACACTAACAGTGGTATCAAAGCCTCTTATATGAGTTTTTGGCTGCTTCCATTGTGAATGTTGCAATTATACTCTACTTAGTGCTTTTCCAAGATATTGCATCGTTAGCCAGCATAACTATATATCTACAAGTAAACTTCTTAGAATCTTTACATCCACCATAATCAAAGTTTGTATACCCAATCATCTCCAAATGATCAGAGTGTCTGTATGTAAGCATATAATCCTTGGTTCCTTGCAGATAACGCATAACTTTCTTGGCAGCTTTCCAATGTTCAAGTCCTGGGTTACTTTGATATCTACCTAACATTCCTACTACATACCCTATGTCAGGCCTGGTATAAACCTGAGCATACATGAGTTTCCTCAAAGCTGAAGCATAAGGTATTTTATTCATCTCTATGATCTCTAGTGAGTTCTTCGGACATTGTTGCAAACTGAATTTATCTCCTTTAACAATAGGAGCTAGTGATGGTGAACAACTTTTCATTCAAAAACTTTCCAAATCTTTTCAATGTAGGTCTTTTGAGATAAACCTAAAAACCCTCTAGATCTATCTCTATGAATCTTTATGTCAATGACATAAGAGGCTTCACCCATATCCTTCATCTTAAAATTTTGAGAAAGAAATCCTTTGGTGTCATGAAGTAGACCTAAGTCACTGCTTGCAAGTAAAATATCATCCACATATAGAATTAAGAAGATAAACTTGCTCCCACTGATTTTAAGATAAACACGTTGGTCCATAATATTCCAAATGAGATAATAACATTATGAAATTTTATGTACCACTGACAAGATGCTTACTTAAGTCCATATATGGATCTATTCAACTTGCAGACTAGCTTATCTTTATTACAGAAACCTTCTGGCTGTTTCGTGTATACCTGGTCCTCAAGATCTTCATTTAGGAAGGTTGTTTTCACATCCATTTGATGTAACTCCATATCAAAATGAGCTACTAATGCCATGACAATTCTTAATGAATCTTTCTTTGAAACTAGAAAGAAAGTTGTTAGTGATTGATCTCTAGAAGGCAACGAAAAAATCACAAATTAAAACAGAAATCAATCACCTTTTACGCCAAGATCCGGGTATAGATCAAATTGTTTACATGTTAATAAACAGAAAATCTGTACAATATAAATTAATCCAATCAAAGGAGCAGGAATACGTTACCAACGTTTGGAGGCTCCTTCAATATCTCTGATTTGATCTCGCTCCTGATTCAAAGTAGAATTGCACTCACGTCATCCACACGAAGATAATCCATAAAACCCACTGTTGTTTTGCTAGAACAACAAGGAGGCTTCAAGAATAAAAAAGAAGGGAAAATGAATTTTTCTCTTCACTAATACCCAAAACGTGACAGAAGAAAATAGGGTGGCTAGGGTTTTTCTTTTATTCAATGAATGAATAAATTGGTTTATTATGTTTTAATTAAGTTTCACTTATATAATGTCACTTAATTAAAACCCTAATCCCAATAGGAATAGCCATGGATTCTCAAGTTAATCCACCGTTGCAACCAAACACACCCTTTATGGTATTTTAATTTTAATAAATTAATATTATAATTAAAATCAATTAATATATATATATACAGTAAAACCTCTCTATAGTCATAATGTTGGGACTAACTAATTTTATTACTATAAAGAGGTTATAACTTAATAGAGGTGTAGTTACAAAAATTATTGTTTTTGATTTCTTATTTTATAATTCATGTTTTAGTAGTACAGTATTAGGATTTCAATTCATATTTTAGTAATATTAGGATTTTAATACAGCGTTTCAATTACCTACTTTTGAAATAGATAAAAGATTGTTTCTTAGAACCAACAAAAATAAGTGTCATTGATGAAACTGTAAATACAGTTGATGCATGGTCAATTGATGTGAAGCCACAGACAATTGTCAATGGTTTTAAGCGCTGCAAAATTAGGACTACTAATGTCAATGAATCGTAAGTTACAAATGAAGTGGATGAGGAGAATAAAAGAGTCACCATAGAATTGAGTGATCAGATTCGACAAATTCACTACACTAATCGAATGGATAAAAATGTCTTCTTCGATTATCCAAATGAGCAACAAATTGTGTATACTTTAACTAAAGGAAAAATCATTGTTGCAATTAGACAAGAAGAGAAAGGAAATAATCCTAAGGATAATAGTACAAAAATACAAAAAGTCTTGTGTCATGAAGCTCTAAACATGCTTGAGAAACTAAAAATATTTTTGCTTCAACAAGAATTTATCTATGCTAACGAGCTACTACGTACTCGTAAGGTAAAAGATGTGATAACAACTCTAAAACATAAATCATTGTCTCAAACAATTATAAATAAATGTTTTATTTCATTTTAAACCATTAATTTTAGATAACATATATTTTTTTGTAATATACAGATAATTATTACTATGTAGAGGCAACTTTCCTTAAGCCGGGAATTAGAAAAATTATAACTTATTACAATGTAGAGTTTATTCTTATTTATAACTATCCCAAATTGGGATTAGAATTTTTTATGACTATGTAGAGTTTATTCCTATATAGAGTATCACTATAGAGAGATTTTACTGTATATATATATTCCTAGTTAGTAAATACGAGTATGGCAAAAAAAGGGTACGGGAATTTTACGGGTATAATACGACAAACAGTGAAAAATATGTTTATAAAAATTCGGCCATAAAATTTGGATACGGAAAAAATACGGTACGGATATATACGGGTTTAATATGGTACATTGTCAATAATACGTTTTGAAAAATACGGCAATATCAACCTTATTTTAACACTTTTATGGATTAATTATTAATGTATCTTTGCATTGACTTCAATTAAATCTTTGCTTTTGCTTAATCTTTTCTTTGCCTTAACAAATTCCTAGGCCTATGTCTTGTTCTAACCCGCCAGTAGAAAAGATATTTATTTATTTATTTGTTTGTGCAATAGAAACGTAATCTAGTGTTGAGTGTTGACACATATACTAAAATCCACCACAAACACAAAACACCCATGACCCATCTTAAAAACCCCCCTCCCTCCCTCTTCTTCAATCAAATCATCTCTCAATGTCTCACGCTCACCCAGAAGGCCAGCTGTTTCTTTCAGAGACAATGACATCTGCTTTACAGGCTATTCTTTCTGCCAATACTTTCCCTTCCTCAAACTCATTCTTCTCCCCCAAACACAAACCCATTAAAAATCTCAACCAATTCGCCATTCTTCTCCCCCAAACACAAACACAAACCCATTAAAAATCTCAACCAGTTCGCCGTCCGAGCTGAGGAAGGGAAAGTATTGGCAAAAAAGCTAAAAACGTCGAAGAACTGAGGAAGAAAAGCTGAAAATGTCATCCGTCGAAGAACTGAGGAAGAAAGAAGAACCGAAGAAGAGAAGAGATTTTGTTTAATTTTGAATTAAACCCCACTAAAGCGACGTCGTTTTGGGGTGAGCAATGGGTTTTTTTTTTTTTTTTTTGGCAATAATTCGCGAATTATACGGGTATTCATATTATACGCATATAATTTGTGAATTATATGGGTATTCATATTATACGCATATAATTCACGAATTATACGGGTATTCATATTATACGCATATAATTCGACGGTTTTTATACACGTTAAAACGCATTTTATACGCGAATTATACGGCTGACTGATGGGAATGCAAAATGTCATATTTAACCCCCTTAATGTTTAGTCTTTTATACGTATTTGTTTCCTAATTGTACTCATTTTTACTTTATTTTGGTTTAGGAAGCAAATGGAGGTGTTAATTGAAAAACGGAATTAATTAGGGGAATTCGGACAGTTTCGCCACTGCTTCGTATTCTGGGCATAATTCTCTCATCCGAGCTCCGATTGAGATGATTCAAAATGATGTGGAACTCTAAGAAAGAAATCTACAACTTTCATGTTTTGAGTTTTTATAGATACTGGCTGAATAAAGGTTGTATCGAGCTTGAAGTTGACGCACCTGTATTGCCGACGTCCTGGAGCGTTCTGACTTGTTATGCAAGTCAGTCTATTATTGCACGTTTTGAAGACGTACATGCTGCACGAAAATTACAGCTGAAACACCACTTTCCTATTTTATTAGGACTCTATTTTATTTTATTTCCAATTAGAATTAAATTAGGATTAATGTTATTTTAGGATAGGAGAATATTTCTTTTAGGAGATTGAGTGGGATTCGAATTCTAAAATTGGATTTTAAAAGGGAGATCAGATTAGGTTTTAAACGGACCACGCCTCTCTCTCTTTTCTTCTCTGGAATTTTCTTTCACTTGAGTTTTTGTGATGGCCATGAGCGGTTAGAACTTTTGTAACTTGGTCGAAGGAAACGGAAACCTCGGAATCAAATAAACTGTGAGATCTTTTTGTTTTTAGTGTTAAATTCATGTTTGAGTATTGAATGTTATTCTGTGCATATTTTCATGATTGATGCATTTAATTACTAGGAGGCCTACTAGTGTATTATTTGTTGAAATCTACTGCTAAGTTTGATATCAAATCCGTAATTGTTTGATCCCTCCAACTTGTGAAGCAATTAGGGTTAGTAATTTGCTGCGTCAGGAATTAGTAACCTTACGAAGAACATTCAACTAAATTAAATACAACCGCTTGTGTTTGTGTTGTTTAGCTTCATCGATCTCTCTAATTCTTAAGGCTGCCACTAGATTAAATCTTGAGCGCTTGTCTAGGGTTGTTTAGGGGTAAGATTAATTAGGATCGCTTGTTTCCTGATTAATTACAATTAAGGAGAGATAGGAAATTAGTTTCAATGGTGAATATTCAGTGTGTGAATTGATTATCTTTGCATCAATGATCAGTTGTAAGATTCCGATGGTGGATGTTGACAGAGACCAAGTTCGTCATTTTGATTGAATTCAAATTAAATTGTTTTTGTTTTTGTTTTTGCTGAAATTATTTTCTGTTTTTACACAAACCCCCCAGCGTTTTTCACATCAAAGAAAATTCGGCTAGACACTCTTCGTGGGATCGACTCTTGCTTACCCTATTTACAGTTCAGTAGTTAGGTTCGGAAGGTTTTAATTCTAGGTGCCTACGACAGCACGCCACTGACCGTATAATTCGTGTATAAAATGTGTATTTACTAACTAGGTATATATTAACATTTAATTATTAATAATAATGCATTTAAATACATGTGCACATATATTTAAATATAATCTCACTAATCTTAATTTTAATATTAAAATTAAATACAGGCAACAACCTCAGCAAATTTAATTGCACTGTGAGATTACCAAAATACCATTTTGTCCTAAAAGACGAAAATACCCCTTTCACAAAAATGATTCTTAAATTATCTTCTAAGTGTGTGACCCGTAGGCTCCTTATCATATCGGCAGTGAGTAGTATTGCGATTAACACCAATTAATCGTCTCACTGCTCACATACCAAGATTGGCCCCTAGCAAGGCATCATGGTCACCCGATAGATTCGGATTCAACGTACCAGCTACCTATCAATGATATGGTTACCGTGCAATCAAATCCTTTCATCATCTATTATCTCATAGAGGCTGAGGGACAGAAATAGTGTCAACTTATCCTCGATATCTTTGTATTCAGTTACTGGACAATGACCGAATAAATAAATTGGATTGAGCAATAACTCAATCCCACTATGGCCACAGATTTAGTGTCATTGCCATTTACTGAGTTGCGTCGTGCGATAACTTCTCCCATACCTGGGAGTAATGAATCATTTGTCAATCCACCATAGTCTTGATACACTTCTCAATGCAGCCAATCACTACCATATTGATAGCTCTGAATAGAACTGCATTGGGCTAGTTTCAAACTACACCAATCGGTGCACAAGGTGCTTCGGTGATCTCAAGTCTAAGGATCACATACACCACCATTTGTTAGAGGATTTATTCCATAGACACTAGGGTTACCATCCATATGAAATCCTCTGGTGGGTCTATCCAGTGAACTTGCCTCTAGCAAGTACCCATGCGTTGCACCAGGTTGTCGGCAAACAACCTTGACAAGTGAGATCGGTCACTGCCTTTCGACATGGTCGTTCAACACTATGATAGTCTTACCATATTATTTGTGTCCTTGATCAGAATAATACTGGGGCTATGGACATCTCTAGAATAACCACTATATGTGATCATAGGGTTCTCACTATCAAGATTTGAAACACTTGATAACTAGTGATAGCAATGGGCTGTGCCAGGCCGAGCCGGGCCGGGACCGGGTACCCCTTGGCCCAGCCCCAAGCCTGACTCGGGCCCATCACGAGTATGATAGGTAAAGCCCAAGCCTGGCCTAATGGGTTTTTTGTAACCTTAGGCCCGCTCAAGCCCGCCCTTTTTTATAATGTGAATTTTTAAATATTAATAAATTTCAAAAAAAAATTATATATTTTTAATTCTAAAAATAGTTTTTAAATATTTATTTATTTTTGAATACTCATCAAATGGGATGAGATTAGGGTTTGGGAAAAATGGGTATATATATGTAGGATAATCTTGTAATTAAATATATAGTATAAAGATAATTGAGTAAAATTAATACTAAAATTGTCGAGCCGGGCCTGAAGATATACCCAGGCCCGGCCTGTACCCGAGGTCGGGCCTTAAAATCAGGCCCAAGCCCAAGCCCAAGCCCAAGCCCATGAACACCGAGTAAAGCACGACCTTTTTGGGCTGGGATGAGTCGGGTACCCAAAAATATCGGGCCCATTGCCATCTCTATTGATAACCTCGTCACGGTTCTACCATCCTAAGGACATATATCATTTAATATAACTATGATTTACACGATATAGAAGAATATGTCTTTTATTGATAAACAAACATTTATTACAGAGTTAATTTTACAATAATTGATTGGCTCTAGGGCACTTACTCTAACAAAAGTTTCATTGTAATCAATGCTTCCTTTTGTGTGAAACCCTTGGCCCCCAGTCTTGCATTATATCAGTCGATATTACCAAAAGCATCTCTTTTGGTCTTAAAGACCCATTTACAACCAACGGTTGTTGCTCCTGGTGGTAATTCGATGAGTATTCAAACTTGGCTCTTGGCTATTGATTCCATTTCTTCTTTCATGGCATTATACCAAATGAGAGATTTTTCTCCATTCATGGCTTGTGAAAATTAAGTGGTATCTTCATTTAACTGACCATCACAATCAGTATCTTGAAGGTATATCATATAATCATTAGAAATCGTTGGTTTCCTTACCCTCGAAGATCTTCTTAATTCAACTGTTTCATCCATATTATCCTGATTTTGGACAACAATATCATTATTAGTTTAATCTTCATCGTGCAACTTACTAGGAATTTTTTCATTGATGCATGATTTGACAAACATGCATATTTAGCAAGTGCACTAGTTGCAAAAAGAAATAAAGTGATGAATAGAGTACCATTCCCACGAGGATAATGTTACTAAGTACCGATTTCTCTAGTTTAAGTCCTAATTGAAGCAACAATAAATTGGTTTGATGGAAAATTAACAAACTAAATACAAATTAACAAAATAAAAAGGAATGATAATGAAATTAAAGCAAAACCCAACAACTTAACTAATTAAACAATGCTAAAAAAATGCTAGGGTGTTGATTTCACCTAGATACACTAACCCAAATCATAGAATCTATTTTCCAAATTCTAATTCCTTGATTGAAAATCGAATTCCCTAAGTTGTTTGGTACTCTTTCTCAGGTTATACCACCCCACCTATTCCTATTAACCTTCCGAACCCAAAAATTGAAGTTTAATATTTCAAGGTCTCTTAAGCTTTATGAAATTCTATATAGATTTCATAGATCGCATTTATCTATCTCTATAGTTTTCGTTCAATCTATGGTATTTATCCCAAGAGGCACAATCACAAATCATTTTTCAGTCTCATTGTGAACAACATACATTTGAATGGTGATCAAGCACCCAAAAGTCATTAAGCAAAGAGATAAACACTCAATCATGAAATTAAAACTCCAAGTAAATCAATTCATATAAATTTGAATCATTGTATCAAGGTTACATCAAACCCTAACTAACCAACTCGGTTCATCCTCAAAAACAAAATAAAATAACAAAAACAAAATGAATCAAGGTTCATCATTGAAAAACAAGCAAAAGATGGAGAAATCTTCTCTAATTTGAAGCCCAAATCTTCAATAATCTTCTCCTTCCATGAGTTGCCTCCCAAATAATGATCAAGACCCTTTCCCTTCCTTTTCATGCTAAATTATACCTCTCCACTTAAGGATTGTAACACTGCTGAAAACTAGTACAATGCATGCATAATAACAATTAAAATGGGCCCCAAAATTTTCTTTTCATTATAATTCATATGTCTTTTATACACAAGAGGACTGTTTACAAAATCTTTTAAAAGACAAAACAGGGGAAACAGTGTAGCTATTCTCTTCGCTTGCCGACGCCCCTCCGACTGCATCATACGAGATCCTGCATCCACAAAGGAAAATAACGGGGTGAGCACAAAATAATGCTCAGTAAGTAAAACCCTTTATCTGTCTGTCCCGTATGTACAACTCTTAATTCTTTCCTTATACTATTTCTGATTCTATTTCTGTTTCTAATAACATCATGGCCTCATCTTACCGGAGGTACGGCGGATGGCGTTCACACAGCACCATCTCATCTCCATGGCTATCGGGTGGAATTCACACAGTACCAACCCGCTCTTAGTGACTATCGAGTGAGGATCATGTAAACCCCACGCTATTATTCTGATGCCCTAAGGTATGAAATTTACCTTTTCAAGTAATTTTCTTTTTTGAATGGAAGGGTAAAATGGTCAATTTACATGTATTCTCAGATGTGGCCATTATAAGTGTAAAGGATGATGTCATTGAAGAGAAATGAGGGTAGATGGTTATAAAGTTGATTGATAAGGTTAAATGGCATAAACAGTAACCAAGGGTATAATGGTTTTTTCATACAAACACATAGATTTAAGTGTCCATAAAAGTGCACCAAGGGTAAATTAGTCATTTACCTAGTAGAATTACTTAATGGTTAAGTGTTTTAAAGAAGTCAAATGGCATTAAATGGTACTTATCTTTTGTTGTGGTAGAAATGACCAAAACGCCCTTATATGAAAAATTTATGCCAAATAACATATCTAACTTTTATTGACCAATCACATTAGAGTATCAATGGAATGAATATTTACAAGGTTTAAAGGAGAGTAGTCGGCCTTGGGACCCCAAATATATCATTTCTCTTCATCTCTCAAATCCACCATAAAAGCCACTAATCCAAGCTTTTATTCTCCAATTTCTTAGGATTTCAGTTGATTTTAAAGGAGATCACCATCCACCTTAAAGAAATTCAATTTCAGGGTTAAAGGGGAGTTTCAAAACCCTAGTTTTTCTGAATTTTTAGTTAAAGAGAAATTCATAAGTGGTTAGTGTGTAAGGTAGAAAGGTGAAACTTTGGAGCCAAGGAGAGACTTTGTGCTTTGAATACTAAGGTAAGGAAAAAATCTCCCTTATGACTACAATTGATAACACCTAGGGTTTATGAAACTTACATTTATATGTTATATGGTGCGATGCTAGTTTTGGTTTGAGTTGTTTAAATGGGTGTGTTGATTGGTGTATGTGTGCTATGGAGGATGATTATGCCAATTAAGAGATTGTAGTTGGACGATGTTTTGGCACTTCTTGTTCTAAAAAAGGGAGGTTTTTATGGCCTTTATACTAGAAGATATGGCAAATAATATGATGTGCAAATGAAGGTGCATGGTTAAAATGAATAGAATTCGGATTTGGCGTTTAGACTTATACTGTCATGCTTCACTGAATCAGTCATAACTAAAGTTATAGAAGTAAGATTGAGTTGATTCTTGAAGTGTTAAAAATTTGAGAAACAGACCTAAAACTTTTGTGTTTTAGGCAAGAACCAGTTCGAATTGGAGAATAAGGTAAAATTGCTGAAAAGTGATGAACTATATGGCATCCCACTTCTTAATGGAAATTCCCATTTGTTTCTATTCTAATAAAACCTGAATAAACTTAATACCAAATTCCTTGAATTGTATGAGAAATTAAATGAATAAGTTAAGAAGTTAGTAGGAGAATATAGTTGATTGAGCATGGGAGATGTTTGTCCATAGTTTGCATTCATAATGGTAATGCATATCTTATTTAGTTGTCTTATGAAAAAATTATGAAATGTTAATGAATGAATTCCATGAGTCCTTGAGGTATAAACCAAGATCAGAGGAATGGATTCTTATGGAAACCATGAGTCTTGGAGTGACGACCAAGACAAGGTAATGGTTCAAATGAATCCGATCGGATAACAAAGACTAATGAAATCGTCAAGTATATGACAAAACAAATAAGCATGCCATGTAATGAATATTTCATAAGTCATTTATGTTCTATGTTATTATGTATGGTTATGTTATGACTTTGTTCATGAGAAAAGTCCAAAATGTTAGATATGTTTTATGAATTGTTATGTCAAGAATGAAGGTCATGTTTGTAGGTGGTAATACTAAGTAATTTACTGTTAATGAACCTTAATAGTTTATAAATGGACATATTCCTTACTGACGATTAGCGCTCACCCCACGAAATGTTTTAAAATGTTTTGCAGGTAAGGATTAAGGCATGAGATGGGAGAGGATTCCAAGGGACGCTAGAGCATGAGGGGATGCTTAATGAGACTATTGAATGGTTTCCTATATTAGTATAGTAATTATGTTCATATCTCATAATGTAGTAATTATGTCCATGTTTATAATGGAGTAAATAAGTTGTATAATAAAGGAAATCAATTGCTAGTAAATTTTATAAAAGTGTGTATGTTCTAGTAAGTATTACTATGGATTTCATAATTTACTCAAGAAGGAAATTATATTTTTTGATTATACAGAACTTATTATAGTTAAGAAAAAAATTAAACACATATATCTATATATGTTTTAAACTACAAGTTATTCTTTAAATAGGATTTTAAATAAACTTCTTTCCTAGGCGTGCGTTTTCTAGGTTCTCAATGGCCAGGGATACTTAGGAATACCCGGCTAGGGAGGGGTTTTACAGATCACAAAGCACCAACTCGGTTTTTCCTACTATCGGGTGGAGATCACCTAGCACCTACCCGTTCTCATGAATTTTGGGTAACGATCACCAAGCATTAACCCGTCTCTAGTCACACGGGGGATGGTCACAAAGCATCAACCCTCTTCTACTAAATGTCGGATGATGATCACAAAGCATCAACCTACTTATCTATTAACTAACCGGGTGGGGATCACAAAGCATCCACTCGTTTCTACTATCGGGTGACGATCACAAAGCATCGACCCATCTCTAAAGGCTATTCAGGTGGTGATCACAAAGCCTCAACCGATTCCATAACTGTCGGGTGATGATCACGAAGCATCAAACATCACTTCTACTCTTTAACCACTTATTGCATTTTTTTATTCTCTCTACCCTTAGAGTAGTTGCATTCACCAAGCTCTCTACCATAGAGTAATTGTATACACAAAGTTTCCTACTCTTTCTTGGGTCACTTTTCAATGCTATAATAATGCATATGGATGGTTCATCTCCACTAATGCACTTATGAAATGCCAACATGCAATGTTGCAAGAATTAAGGTTCACTACTCAAACTCAACCTCTATTAGGCATTTCATCAAACAACTCAAGTGCATCATAAAACTCTACTATAGCAATGATTCAAATCTTTCTCAACCATCCAAAATGGGGAGAAACCCCTTACATAACCATAAAAACCTGTCAAAGAAAGCACTTCCAAAAAGGGGATCCATACACCTCTTCAATTCCATCTCAAACTACCTTCCCAACCCAACAACTCATTTCTCATATTTGCAAGGTATTAACATTCACAAAGCAAGAAATCTCTATTTAAACTTCCATACATGGCATATCACATGGTACACATACATACATCATTTCTATCAAAACCCTATCAAGAAAATTCTTAAATCTAACTTGGGTTGGGATTTACTTACTTGTTATGGAGGACTTCACCAACTCTTCCTTTCATTTTTTGCTTGACTTTTTCTCTATCTTAACCAAAAGAACAAAAACCTTAAACTTCAATATACTAAAAATCACAAATCACACAACTTAAGTAGGATCCTTACCTAGGAAGCCTTAGGTTGATTTCTACCCCAAATCACTTCAAAAACCCCTTAGAACTCTTTGATCAAAAGAAAGAAAAGTTGAGAGGAGCAAGGATGGAGAGTTGCGTTTTTTAGAAGAAGATGAGGGGTTTGCTTACTCTAATTCCTTTTTATGAACTTATACCAAAGCATTCATTTTGCCCTTACCTTCTTTGGGAATTCATCTATATCCTTTGATTCATTACAAACTCACCCCCATATCAACATATTCTTCATGAACAAATCTTACAATTAACTCCCCACTTTTCCTGCTAATTAGGGGTAGATGGTCAAATTGCCTAGGGAAGAAATATCTAAAACTCAACAACATTTTAAACGGTCTGTCGCCGCGGCGAAGAAACTTTGTCGCCGCGGTGAAACTGTCCAGCAACTTCCCCTGTGGCTTCCACACCTCTGCGCCGCGGCGAAGATTCTTCTTCGCCCTGGCGAAGACTGAAACACTAAACTTCTTCTATTTTCAACCAATATCAAGGCAAATGTTCAACCTATCACTTAAAGGCCAACTAAACAATAATGAATCAACTCAAAAAGAGCAAAAGAAGAAGCATTAACTACGTACCTCAAGTAGGGCATTACAGAATCAAATGAGACAGATGGCAACTGCAATTAGTAAGCTGGAGGCACAAAGTTTGGGGAAATTACCTTCTCAAACGGTGGTCAATCCAAGACAAAATGTAAGTGCGATCATCTTCAGAAGTGGTAAAGAGGTTGAGATTCCAACAAAGGCAGCCCCTGCATCGTCGAAGGAAGAAAAAAAGAAAGATGTAGTTGTAGACAGCAACGTTCCCAACGACGATGGTGTTCCTAAGCGTAAGTTTCCACCTCTGTTCGATTATAAACCGGTACCACCTTTTCCTCAAGCTTTGGCA